>NC_057807.1:523939353-523943522 GCF_018294505.1 Triticum aestivum
AATAGTCAGGAGGAGCTTGGGGTTGTCAGTATTTGCAGGTTGTGAATTGTGTTTTGTGTTTTGTATTTTGAGAGTACTTTCAGATATGAATGTCTTTTGAATTTCAGATTTGTAGTATTGAGCATATGAAGTATTTTATGAATTCTAGAGATCTATTTTTAGCACTTAAAATGTAGTTTCATAGGAGTATAAAAGTGCAGGCAATGTGATTCTCAGAGAAGAAACTCCAAGTTTCAGCTTCAGATAAGAAACTGCAAGTTCAGTTTCAGTTAAGAAATTGCAACTTTCAGAGGCAGAGCATTTATATTAACACAGCCTTTTCAAACAGGGTTAACATCATGTTGGAAGTTTTGTTCATGGTCGGAAATGGAACTACCAGCCAGTTAACATCATGCCGATCAACATTCATGCATAGAACATCTTCATATGATGCATAGTCAAAATGCCCACACAATGTCGAGTGTGCGAAACACAGAGAAAACGAGGGACAAAGTTTTGGCAAGTGTTGGACGTGGTGTGCGTAGATGACAATGGGGACCCACATGTCAATAAAGGTAGAGGCAAAAAATTTGGAGATATTTTCCCTGCACAGGTGGAATCGAACCCGGGCGGTACAGCTGTCGGGTAGTGTCACTTGGCCACTAGGCTAGTTCAGTAGTTTCGTTAATAATAAGGCACTTCCTCAGGTGGTCGGATCCCCTCCTGCGCCTTTGTGCGCTCGCCGCGACGCTGCTGTCTGCCATTGTGAACATGCTGAACAAACGAGAGGAATCTAGAGAGGACTGTACGTGGAGAGGCGGACAGTCGGGACCCACCAGGTCTATGACCGTACACAAGCAAGTGCCTCATCAAAAAATACTTCCTCCTAATGCTATACTGACATTGGGGCCCACGGGTTTGTCAACATACTTACATTTTTTTAGGTGCTTCAACGTAGTTACTATAGGAGATAAATTCACAACGAAGCCGGGGAGCTGGCAGGTATCATTTATTATCACTAGGGCAGCAAGTATCAGCTGGCTTTTGGGCTGCCCCGTCTAGGCTTTCATTTTTAACATGCACAGCCCACGACCTTGGATGGGAGGTCCATAGGCATGTTTGTATTTTCTTGAGGACCGTCATGTATCGACCGGCCTATGGACCTCCCATCCGAGGTTTTATTTTTCTTGAATATCGGCAGCCCAATTTATGTATTTTTTTTGAAGAAAACACAGAGGTTTGTTCAATTTTTCTATATAAGAACAGGAACGCCAGGTCCAACATTCCCTTCTAACTATATTATATATATTTAAATTATTTTATATGTTATTATATATTGTTTTTATTGTCATCATATATATCCCACATCTTACCACATCTTATTAACTTAGAAAAATAATTTCTTAACAATAAAATCCTGGATTGTTTTGGCACGAAAATCCTAGTGATTGTGTACAAAAGCTTGGTAAGATTTAAGGACGAATGTAATAATATCACTTATTATTTAAATATATGTATAACAAAATGCTCAGCCCCTTTTTATTTTTTGATAACATTTCTGGCCCAACCCAACATTATAATTAGAATCAGCCTAGCAAAATCGTGTATTTCGAGAAAGTGCAAATGGCTTGTAGTTTTTTAGGAAATAAAATAAATGGGCCGCATGGATGCTACATTATTTGTTCACCCAGCCCAGCTAATGGCTGTAATTCAAAAAAGAAGATCAAATTGACTATAAATTCTACTGTGCAAAAAAAGATTGTAAATTCTAAAAAAATGGGTTGAATACGTGCCACATTTTTGGAGGCTGAAATGTGGGCCAATAGGTCAAAGCCAACGCAAGTCATTGTCAATTTAGTCAAGAAATGATTCTGACATGTTAGCCATTGGATTTACATCCAATGACCGGCATCCATCTTCAATCTCTCGTCTTCTTCCTCCAGCGCCGTCAGGACCACCTCCCGCCTCCTGCTGCTAGCAGCTCTGCCTAGCACGCTTCGCTATGAAGCGCTACTCCATCGTTGGCCAGGCCATCCCTCCACCCCTCCACACCTCTTGTTCTTCTCCACCGACTGTCGAACCACACCGCACTAGAACCAGTTAACCCTCGTACACCTCTCCGTCTGCGACTCTACTCACGCGTCTTCCCATCTCCAGCTCGTTGCTGTCCGGGGCCTCGCCACCGTCCACCACCTTGGATGTGCTCGTCGCGGCGTGGTCAACATGGTCAACGAACGACACCATCGGAAGTAGACTATGCGTGGAGAGGCTGACAGTTGGGTCCACGGCCGCACACAAGGAAATGCCTCCTTATTACGTGCAAAATAATGGTTCCTCCACCTGACATCCGGGACCCACCGGAAGGGCCTCTGTATTTTGCGAAAAAACATGCCCCCCGCTGACAGGTCGGACCCACCAGCTATCTTCGCACGCAAGAAAGTGCCTCCTTATTACGCACAAAAAAACGAATACTCCCCCTGCCAGCTGGAACCCAGCATAGTGGGAGGCTGGCTCGTGGGCCTACCAAGTTGACGAGGCCAGAGGGCTTTGTCAACTTAGTCAATATGAACGATTCTAGCTCCTGTTACCGTACGATGTTCATCCAACGGCCATCGTGCTTCTTCAACCTCTGGTCTTCTTGCTCCAGCCGCCCAAACCAGCGTCGGTCGTGTCGTGTGCTCCTGCCTCCCGTGGCCAGCTGTGATGTCGCGGAGGCCTCACCGCCCCCTACTACTCCCACCGCTGGCCAGGCCATCCCTCTACTCACCCACACCCCCTGTTATTCTGCGGCGACGGCAGCCTCACACCGCAGCCGAACCAGTGAACCCTTGTACTCCTCTTCGCGTGGGCATCCACTGCTGCGGCTTCCCCGGCTTCACGTCATCCCCTTCCTAGGCCTCGCCGTCATCCACTGCCGTGGTGCTCTCGGCGCGGTGTGGTCAATGTGGTCAATGGCCGACTTCCATCGGAAGAGTACTGTACATGGAGAGGCTGACAGCTGGGTCCACGGCAACCGCAAGGAAGTGCCTCCTTATTACACGCAAAATAATTATTCCTCCACCTGACAGCAGGGACCCACCAGACGGGCCACCGTATTTTGCAAAAAAAATGTTTCCCCCCTGATTGCTGGGACCCACCAGCTACACCTTCGCACATAAGGAAGTGTGTCTGGGCAAAAAAAATGATTCGCCCCCCTGACTGGTGGGAGCCACCAGCTACATCTTCGCACGCAAGGAAATGCCTGACAGTCGGGACCCACCTGGTCGAAGCGTACGTAGCATTGTCATTCTGGTCGCAAACGTGTACGTACATACTGGTCGATGTAGAGGCGCGCACGTGTTGTAGTAGAGGCGCGCACGTAGCATGTACACGTATGTACAACGGCCAGGGTGCAACAAAGAAAATACGGCCACATACGTACATACGGGTGGGGTCTCGAACGCCTACTCGCGCATACATACGGCCAGGGCTCATGTACATGGCAGGGTCGGAACGGAGGAACTGCATCATCGTCGTGTTCATGGGGAGGCAACGGAATGCGTCGTGTTCATGGGGAGGCAACGCAATGCGTCGTGTTCATCGGGAGGCAACAGAACGCGTGGGAGCCAACCGGCTTGGACGGAACAGGCGATGGAAACGAGGCATGGCCTACCACAGAACGGAGGAAACGGCCTTGTGTTTGACCGGCCACGTTCGAAACGGGATCCTGTTCATCGGGAGGGGTCTGGCGTACCACAAAACAGAGGAAACGGACCTCCTACGATCGAAACGGGGGTCCTGTTGATCAGGAGGGGTGTGGCGTACCGCAAAACGGATGAAATGGACTTGTGTTAGAGTGCTACGGTCGAAACGGGGGTCCTATTCATCGGGGGGTGGCGTACCGCAAAACGGGACTCCACGGGATACTTTTCATCTCCACCGTCGACCTCCTCCAGCCTCCACGAGCTACTGTTCATCCACCGTCGACCTCCTCCAACCTCCACGGGTTCCTGTTCATCCAGCCTCCACCGTGCGCTACTCCACCAGCTACTGTTCAACCACCCCTCTCCACGGGCTCCTGTTCAATCACCCCTCCATGGGCTACTGTTCATCCACCCCTGCACCGTCTACTGTTCATCCAGCCCTCCACGGGGTCGTCCTATTCATCCAGCCCTCCAGGGGGTCCTGTTCATCCAGCCCCAACCGGCTCG